>NC_088414.1:30307700-30327700 GCF_034236695.1 Oncorhynchus nerka
GTTCACAAGGCATTCAGCATTGATGAATAACTTGTGACTAATTCTCAGACTTAATGACTGAAACATTTTGTTCAGTCAGAAGACAATACACTGGAAAATGCCCGGTCTCCAGGGGACGCGAGCACCAGTAGCGGTGCATGGGTAAAATGCCCGGTCTCCAGGGGGCGCGAGCACCAGTAAATCAAATCAAATCAAATCCAATTGTATTTGTCACATACACATGGTTAGCAGATGTTAATGCGAGTGTAGCGAAATGCTTGTGCTTCTAGTTCCGAAAATGCAGTAATAACCAACAAGTAATCTAGCTAACAATTCCAAAACTACTACCTTATAGACACAAGTGTAAGGGGATAAAGAATATGTACATAAAGATATATGAATGAGTGATGGTACAGAGCGGCATAGGCAAGATACAGTAGATGGTATCGAGTACAGTATATACATATGAGATGAGTATGTAAACAAAGTGGCACAGTTAAAGTGGCTAGTGATACATGTATTACATAAAGATGCAGTAGATGATATAGAGTACAGTATATACGTATACATATGCGATGAATAATGTAGGGTATGTAAACACTATATTAGGTAGCATTGTTTAAAGTGGCTAATGATATATTTTACATCATTTCCCATAAATTCCCATTATTAAAGTGGCTGGAGTTGAGTCAGTGTGTTGGCAGCAGCCACTCAATGTTAGTGGTGGCTGTTTAACAGTCTGATGGCCTTGAGATAGAAGCTGTTTTTCAGTCTCTCGGTCCCAGCTTTGATGCACCTGTACTGACCTCGCCTTCTGGATGATAGCGGGGTGAACAGGCAGTGGCTCGGGTGGTTGTTGTCCTTGATGATCTTTATGGCCTTCCTGTGACATCGGATGGTGTAGGTGTCCTGGAGGGCAGGTAGTTTGCCCCGGTGATGCGTTGTGCAGACCTCACTACCCTCTGGAGAGCCTTACGATTGTGGGCGGAGCAGTTGCCGTACCAGGCGGTGATACAGCCCGCCAGAATTCTCTCGATTGTGCATCTGTAGAAGTTTGTGAGTGCTTTTGGTGACAAGCCAAATTTCTTCAGCCTCCTGAGGTTGAAGAGGCGCTGCTGCGCCTTCTTCACGATGCTGTCTGTGTGGGTGGACCAAGTCAGTTTGTCTGTGATGTGTACGCCGAGGAACTTAAAACTTACTACCCTCTCCACTACTGTTCCATCGATGTGGATAGGGGGGTGTTCCCTCTGCTGTTTCCTGAAATCCACAATCATCTCCTTAGTTTTGTTGACGTTGAGTGTGAGGTTATTTTCCTGACACCACACTCCGAGGGCCCTCACCTCCTCCCTGTAGGCCGTCTCGTCGTTGTTGGTAATCAAGCCTACCACTGTTGTGTCGTCCGCAAACTTGATGATTGAGTTGGAGGCGTGCGTGGCCACGCAGTCGTGGGTGAACAGGGAGTACAGGAGAGGGCTCAGAACGCACCCTTGTGGGGCCCCAGTGTTGAGGATCAGCGGGGTGGAGATGTTGTTGCCTACCCTCACCACCTGGGGGCGGCCCGTCAGGAAGTCCAGTACCCAGTTGCACAGGGCGGGGTCGAGACCCAGGGTCTCGAGCTTGATGACGAGCTTGGAGGGTACTATGGTGTTAAATGCCGAGCTGTAGTCGATGAACAGCATTCTCACATAGGTATTCCTCTTGTCCAGATGGGTTAGGGCAGTGTGCAGTGTGGTTGAGATTGCATCGTCTGTGGACCTATTTGGGCGGTAAGCAAATTGGAGTGGGTCTAGGGTGTCAGGTAGCGTGGAGGTGATATTGTCCTTGACTAGTCTCTCAGAGCACTTCATGATGACGGAAGTGAGTGCTACGGGGCGGTAGTCGTTTAGCTCAGTTACCTTAGCTTTCTTGGGAACAGGAACAATAGTGGCCCTCTTGAAGCATGTGGGAACAACAGACTGGGATAGGGATTGATTGAATATGTCCGTAAACACACCAGCCAGCTGGTCTGCGCATGCTCTGAGGGCGCGGCTGGGGATGCCGTCTGGGCCTGCAGCCTTGCGAGGGTTAACACGTTTAAATGTTTTCCTCACGTTGGCTGCAGTTAAGGAGAGTCTGCATGTTTTGGTTGCGGGGCGTGTCAGTGGCACTGTATTGTCCTAGATACCCTCATTCTCACACATATTATCAAGGAACCTACCGGGCACAACCCTAAATCCGTAAACACGGACACGCTCATAGATATCATCCTGACCAACCTGCCCTCTAAATACACCTCTGCTGTCTTCAACCAGGATCTCAGCGATCACTGCCTCATTGCCTGCGTCCGTAATGGGTCCACGGTCAAACGACCACTCCTCATCACTGTCAAACTCTCCCTAAAACACTTCAGCGAGCAGGCCTTTCTAATCGACCTGGCCCGGCTCTCCTGGAAGGATATTGACCTCATTCCGTCAGTAAAGGTTGCCTGGTTATTCTTTAAGTGCTTTCCTCACCATCTTAAATAAGCATGCCCCGTTCAAAAAATGTAGAACTAAGAACAGATACTGCACTTGGTTCACTCCAGACCTGACTGCCCTTGACCAGCACAAAAACATCCTGTGCCGTACTGCATTAGCATCGAATAGCCCCCGCGATATGCAGCTTTTCAGGGATGTTAGGAACCAATATACACAGACAGTTAGGAAAGCAAAGGCTAGCTTTTTCAAACATAAATTTGCATCCTGTAGCACAAACTCCAAAAAGTTCTAAGACACTGTAAAGTCCATGGAGAATAAGAGCAGCACCTCCCAGCTGCCCACCGCACTGAGGCTAGGAAACACTGTCACCACCAATAAATCTATGATAATCGAGAATTTCATTAAGCATTTTTCTACGGCTGGCATTGCTTTCCACCTGGCTACCCCTACCCTGGTCAACAGCTCTGCACCCCCCACAGCAACTTGCCCAAGCCTTCCCCATTTCTCCTTCACCCAAATCCAGATAGCTGATGTTCTGAAAGAGCTGCACAATCTGGACCCCTGTCAAATCAGCTGGGCTAGACAATCTGGACCGTCTCTTTCTAAAATGATCCGCTGCAATTGTTGCAACGGCTCTTTCTTTCATATCGTCTGAGATCCCTAAAGATTGGAAAGCTGATGCGGTCAACCCCTCTTCAAAGGGGGAGACACTCTAGACCCAAACTGTTAGACCTATATCCATCCTGCCCTGCCTTTCTAAAGTCTTCGAAAGCCAAGTTAACAAACAGATCACCGACCATTTCGAATCTCACCGTACCTTCTCCGCTGTGCTATCTGGTTTCCTAGCTGGTCATTGGTTCATCGCAGCCACGCTCAAGGTCCTAAACAATATCATAACTGCCATAAATAAAAGACAATACTGTGGAGCCGTCTTTATCGACCTGGCCAAGGCTTTCAACTCTGTCAATCACCGTATTCTTATCGGCAGACTCAACAGCCTTGGTTTCTCAAATGACTGCCCCGTCTGGTTCACCAACTACTTATCAGATAGAGTTTAGTGTGTCAAATCGGCGGGCCTGTTGTCTGCACCTCTGGCAGTCTCTATGGGGGTGCCACAGGGTTCAATTTTCGGGCTGACTCTTTTCTCTGTATACATTAATGATGTCGCTCTTGCTGGTGGTGATTCTCTGATCCACCTCTACACAGACAACACCATTCTGTATACTTCTGGCCCTTCTTTGGACACTGTGTTAACAAACATCCAGATGAGCTTCAATGCCATACAACACTCCTTCTGTGGCCTCCAACTGCTCTTAAATTAAACTAAAACCAAATGCATTGTAACGGTTTTCTAGGTGTGAAGGAGAGTCGGACCAAAATGCAGCGTGTAGATTGCGATCCATGTTTAATGAGCAACGTTAACACGAATTAACACAAACACTACAAAACAAAGAACGTAAATAACGAAACGAAAACCGAAACAGCCTATACTTGTGAAAACTAACAAAGAATGGAACAAGGACAATCACCCACGACAAACTCAAAGAATATGGCTGCCTAAATATGGTTCCCAATCAGAGACAACGATAAACACCTGCCTCTGATTGAGAACCACTCCAGACAACCATAGACTTTGCTAGATACCCCACTAAGCTACAATCCCAATACCAACACCAAAACCCCAAGACAAAACACACCACAATACAAAAACCCCATGCCACACCCTGGCCTGACCCAATACATGAAGATAAACACAAAATACTTCGACCAGGGCGTGACATGCATGCTCTTTAACCGATCGCTGCCAGCGCCCGCCCGTCTGGCGTCACTACTCTGGATGGTTGTGAATATGTGGACAACTACAAATACCTAGGTGTCTGGTTAGACTGTAAACTATCCTTCCAGACTCACATTAAGCATCTCCAATCCAAAATTAAATCTAGAATCGGCTTCCTATTTCGCAACAAAGCCTCCTTCACTCATGCTGCCAAACATACCCTTGTAAAATTGACTATCCTACCGATCCTTGACTTCGGCCATGTCATTTACAAAATATCCTCCAACACTCTACTCAGACTGCATCCAATTTGCTATGATAGTGCCATCTGTTTTGTCACCAACGCCCCATATACTACCCATCACTGCGACCTGTATGCTCTCGTTGGCTGGCCCTCGCTACATATTCGTCGCCAAACCCACTGTCTCCAGGTCATCTATAAGTCTTTGTTAGGTATCCACCTTATCTCAGCTCACTGGTCACCATAGCAGCACGCACCCGTAGCACGCGCTCCAGCAGGTTTATTTTACTGGTCATCCCCGAAGCCTTCCTTGGCCGCCTTTTCTTCCAGGTCTCTGCTGCCAATGACTGGAACGAATTGCAAAAATCACTGAAGCTTCAGTGTTATATCTCCCTCTCTAGCTTTAAGCATTAGCTGTCAGAGCAGCTTACTGATCATTGCACTTGTACACAGCCCATCTGTAAATAGCCCACCCAACTACCTCATCCCCATATTGTTTTGTTTTTGCTCCTTTGCAACCAGTATCTCTACTTGCACATTCATCTTCTGCACATCTATCACTCCAGTGTTTTAATTGCTCAATTGTAATTATTTCACCACTATGGCCTATTTATTGCCTTACCTCCCTGATCTTACTACATTTGCACACACTGTGTATAGATTTTTCTGTTGTGTTATTGACTGTACATTTGTTTATCCCATGTGTAACTGTGTTTTTTTTTTTGTCGCGCTGCTTTTCTTTATCTTGGCCAGGTCCCAGTTGTAAATTAGAACTTGTTCTCAACTGGCCTACCTGGTTAAATAAAAATAAAAAATGTCTCAAGGCTTAATCCTTCTTTAACCTGTCTCCTCTTCATCTACACTGATTGAAGTGGATTTAATAAGTGATAACAAGGGATCATAGCTTTCACCTGGGTTCATCTATTCAGTCTATGTCATAGAAAGAGCAGGTGTTCTTAAGTTTGTATACTCAGTGTATGTGGTTCTCTAATTCTCACACAAATGTTTCAGATGGACCACATATATATTTAGTTATTGGATGGTTCTCCCATTGATCGGGTTCCCTCCTATAAATATCTGGGCTTTTGGATTGACTAAGATTTAAAGGATATGGATGACCTAGTTAAAAAGCTAAGCTTTAAAAGTGAGCTTCTGTGTGGGCTTCTGTTTTAGAAATAGATCTGGCCTGTCCCTAAATAGCAGGAACCAGATTGTACAATACATTCCATGCCTTTTCTTGACTATGGGGAAACCATTTACCAGAATGTAAGACTACTCTTAAATCTTTGGTATGCTGTGGGTGAGGTGGTAGAATAAATATTACACCACCACAGTTCTTTTACATGTTTGTTTTATGATAAGTTCTTTCCGGTATGATTGTTCTCCCTGTTGTGAAGGTTTGGAGTCCCTGGGTGGCATGGAGCCCAACTGGTGTAGGATAGGAGTTGCTGAGAGGACCAGATGGTTTATAATAATGCTTTGCTCTGCTTTACCCTGTTTTCCATGACCAAAGTTTTATCCTATATCTTACATGTCAATAAAGTTGTATCTGTTATGGGTGTCAAAAGGGGGAGACGAAAGCATATATCACTTGTTGATTTTTTTATTTCTTTTTAACTTGTTTGATTTTTATTTTCTGTTTTTCTGTAAAAAATGTATAATAATAATGTTTTATTAATAATAAATTAAATGCTATTAACATATTACTATGTTGGGACCGCTGAAATAAAGGATAATGAGTGACACCCTAGGGGGTGTCAAAAGGGGGACTTAAATTTAACACCATTTTCTTTTATTCGGTTTTTAAATGAGCTGTTCTCTTTTGACATGAGGGTTTTAAGTTCCTAGGTGGCTGGTAGCCAATCTAGTACATAGTGGGATCGAATGGAGGACATGAAGGTATTTTAAACTTTGTAACTGTTATATGATTCATTGCTGAATTTTTATTCACACCCTTGGGGGATTGTGGGATTCTGTGTTTTACATTATAGCCATTACCATATATATGATTAAATATTATCTGATGTTGGCTCTGTGAGGTATCTGCATTTGTGCACTTGAGCATCATCATGAGATGAAACAACTGCTTGCTACATCTACTTGCCTGTTTGTGTGTGTGACAAGAACTGAGTAACATGGTGTGACCTGCATGTTGCAAAACTGTAGATAACAGCCCAGCAGATGCTTTGTACTTGTGTTTGTATGTGACAATATTGAGCACATGGTGTTACTTGCTGTATCCTACAAAGTTGTGGTTAATCAGGTATAGGGAGGGGTGGTCATCACGAGGTTTAACTGAGATGGAAAAATACTGAACAACACAATAGCAGGAACTGAGCAACTGTTATAACTAGTCTGCGATACCAGAACAGTAAGAATCTATACATCGACGGAGGGAGGACTCCAAGAAGCGCCAAGAGGCGGGAACCAGCCTGAGCGCCTGCGATAGGCTGAGCAAGTCTAAACCACGCTCAGCCTCTACCGTGATAGGCCAACAGACGGGTTGGAACTATGTCTATCTCAGTATAAGAACACTGTTTACATACATCCTGTCAGTTCCCTGTTCTGCCCTGCGTGGTATTATAGTGAGCCCGTATATACGAAAGTTGCATTTGCCATTTATTGCTTAGCTAATAAATTGTATTGTAGACTCATTGTTATATTTATCCTGATACCAGATTCGAATTTACGCAACTCGAACAGTACGTATTAATTTGTTGATGTCCATGTCACGAATAACAATTCTTTATTATATGTTGAACATTTGCTAAATGTGATATATGTTACGAATTTGCAAAACATATGAATTCTAGCTAGGTGGCAAACATTAGCTAGCTGGCTAACATTGGCTAGGCTAGGGGTTAAGTTTAAGGGGCGGCAGGTAGCCTAGTGGTTAGAGTGTTGGTCCAGTAACTGAAAGTTAATAGCCTATTGTCCGTAACCTAGGCTATAGACTATTGTCCGTAACCTAGGCTATAGCCTATTGTCCGTAACCTAGACTATAGCCTATTGTCCGTAACCTAGGCTATAGCCTATTGTCCGTAGCCTAACCTAGGCTATAACCTATTGCGCACGGGAACAACTGGAAGGGAGGCGCCAGAGTTGTGTAGCCGAAGAAGTTAAATATTATCTAGTTCTTAGGCCACTCATTAGCTAAATAGTAGGTCTATAAATATTTACCTGTCAAAGTGCAAGGAAACAAAGTGAACATATTATGAAATGGCAGATCTGTGCATTCCTCCAGGCTGCACTCTGCAGTCCCACTATTGATTAGTCCTATGTTTTTAGACAACATTATTCTAACTATAGGCTTCCACAACACAGTGCAATGAGGAATGTATCATTGTTATCTAGTGAGTAGGCCTACACTATTATTGGCCAGGGCTGTAAACTGCAGTGACGTGAGCTAAAACGTCCTGCTTGGAATGCTTCATGCTGAAATCACTTGCTCCTTTCAAACTCACAGCCAGTTCTTTTGGTTTCCGTATTTTACATTCAGCAAGCAAGAGAAAGCTGGAATCTCTCCTAGATAGGCGGTAGGCTAGTAGTAGAAAATGAAATGCTTGAAATAAGAAGTGTACAACAAGCTATTGTAGGCCTAGTCTAGACACCAAGAGCTGAAGAGTAATTATTAGGAATAATACTGCATTGAATAGCGTGTATATATATATATATTGCCTACCCAAAGAATTTACACAGTGAAATATTTTTGAATCAGATTATGAAATGACAGGATAAACATATCGCTTGAAAAGGAGGAGAACAACTCATACAGATAGTCCAGTCATCCGCATGGACTGTTGTCCTCCCCATTAGGTAGCAGCATCTCCTCCAACGACCCCATTTCATCCATTCACTTTTCTGCTTTAAGGAACCATCTCCTTTCCACTCCGAAATTCAATTGAACTTTTCTAAACTCTCTTCAGTGTACAGAGACAGCAAATATATCCTTAAATTGTTGTGAAGATAACTTTTTTCACAAGCTGTGGTCCTTGTGTAATTGTGCAATGCCATACTTGTTGTTTAATGGTGCTGTCAAGACAACTGGGAACTCTGGGGGGGGGCAAGATCAAATCATGACATCAGTGATCTTCAGGTTGGAAAATTGGCGCTCTAGAAAGATGCCTGATTTTCTGACTTGGAATTCCAAGTTATACGACAATTCAAAACTATTTTTGCCAGTCGGTGGTCATTTTTTTCCTGAGTTCTCAGTTGTCTTGAACGCCATGATGTCAGAGTTCTGAGTTCCCAGTTGTTTTGAATGCAGCAATAAACGAAACATTTTTTCTACCACTGTAGTGCGTTAGCTCCCTACCGCAACACTACAAGCCTATTTGATTCGTCACATACTCTAAACACCCATGTTCTGGATAAGCCAAGCACAAAGAGGGACTAATGGAACAGTCAATGGAAAGGGGAAAGCGAAATGTCCATGAGGCCGGGCTCAGCGAGGGGAATGAGAAAGAGAGACCAGGGTCATGCATCAAAGTTACAGTCAAATTCAATTAGCAAATTCGATTATAAATTACATGAACCCACCCTGGACTAAACCTTCTTTTGAGTATTTGTTAGTGCTGAGCGATTAACCGAAATGTCGTTATTTTGGGGGTTTTAAACAACTAATTAACCGACATCAGTTAATTATTTGAATACCATTTAGTTCATTTTTTTCTTCTGTGAGCTCAATGTGCATCTATTCATTGCAGTTTCTCAATGGATAAAGCCCAAACTGTGTGATGTAGTAGGGAGTTGTAGCTTCCAACAGGTCAATATTGTACGTTGTTTAGCGAAGAAAACATGGTCATTAACTAGATTGACCATAATCCATTGCGCGCCTACTTGTCCAGAGACAGAGAGAACTCGCAATCGAGAGGGATAGAGAAAAGTTGCTTCGCGGTATATCTCTACCTGACAATACATGATCTAAGTGATTGATAGTTGGTATTCAGCAGTCATAAAAGCCTTATTTACTTTGAAGAACAACTAAAATAGTGGTTTTGTCAGACAGCATAGACAGCAGCTCTATGGGGATGAGATGATAACTTGGAATGAAATAATAAAGTCAGTAATATACACATCTGAAATATTTGATTAAAGTAAAGTAATGTGAATAAATGATGGTTAATAAACAATAAGCCGCCATGGGCAGTCACGGCCACATGGGACTTGTATTAGGCCTAATTGTTTTATTCTGTGTTGTTACAGCATTCAACCCAGATGATGCATAGCACGTCTAATGTCCGAAAAAAGTCGAAAACTGTGATTATTTTTTAAGTAATCCAACTGATACCGAACAGACCTCATAAAGCGCTAATGGCTCAGCACTAATATTTGTATTGTGCTGTATTTGACTTGATTTTTGTATTTTGTCTATGAAATTGTATATGCAGTGCTCCCTTGTGAAAGAGACCCTGGTCTCAATGGTGACTCCCTGCTTAAATAAAGGCCAAATATGACCATGACCATGATGCTTCTTCATTGTGGTTAATGATTGAGCGTAACACTTGTTATCTTTACTCTTTGCTCACATCCTCTGTGATGCACATGCAACAGCATTGATTGGTTCGTGCTGGGAAGCTAAGACATCCTGCAGGGATATTAACACAATGTTGATGGGAAAATGAGAGGTCTGATAATTGGAGACAGCATCTCAGAGGATGGAGAGCCAAAAAACACAGTCTGAGAACCCTGATCCAGGCCTTTCACAGTCCTTAGGAACATATTTATCATATTACGAGCATGAAGAAATGAATAGAGATGGCAGTCGTCCTGACAGTGAGACAGAGGAAAACAAGGACTCATCATCTCAGATTGTCTCATGTGCCCATGCAGATTCAGCTCCCGACCTGGAGTGGTTCCCAGAGGATGGTTCGTCTGGCTTGTTGTCCTGGCAGCCACCTGGTGCAATGGATCAATCTTTGGGATTCAGAAGTCTTTTGGAATCATACATATGATGCTTGTTAAAGCTCACGAGGACTCAAATAATGAAGTTTCTCAGTTTGCAATAGGTGAGAGGAAAGTTTTGCTTGGGTACCTACAGTATTGTTCAGACAACTCTGAATAGTTGATCGATTTGAACTGTGATTTGTTTAATTTGTGCGTCTCCAAACATTGATAAAGCATGACGTCAGTGGGGCCGCTCCGCTATGCACAGATTAATGGCCATTCACAAACATACATGCACGCACACAATCCAGTTTATGATTCTCCTGCAAAATACCTAATTACTGTGTTATTGTTGTATTTACTTTCCTCAGCCTGGGTTGGTGCTCTGGCCATGGGTATGGTCTTTCTCTGCTCCCCCCTGGTCAGTATTGTCACTGATCACGTTGGCTGCAGGGTGACGGCCATTTGTGGGGCCCTTGTGGCTTTCTTGGGACTTCTGACAAGTTCATTCACCATGTAACTTAGGATGCTTCTTTCTAGCACCTATTCTCCAATAAATTACTGTACAAATGAAAACGGGTTAATCTGAATATCCTAGTGATATATTTTAAATGTATTTTCATTATATTGCTGCTGTCACTGTGTATTTCTCTCCAAGGTCGTTAGGTTTGTGGTACTTCACATATGGGGTTCTGTTTGGCTGTGGCTCCTCCTTTGTCTTCTTGCCTTCTCTGGTGACCCTGGGACACTACTTCCCTCAGCGCCTCGGCCTGGTCAACGGGGTGGTGATGGCAGGCAGGCAGCAGTGTTTTCTCCATAAGCCTGCCTGCCCTGCTGGAGGAGGTGGGGACACCACTGGGCCTCAGCACCACCTTTCAGATCCTCAGTGCCCTCATGCTAATCCAGGCAGCCCTGGCATTCTCCTTCTGCTCACGCCTTTACCACAGGAATTTGTCCACTAACACGGCCCAGCTTTCATCTGCCAACCTGAGCAGTGGCTGGCAGCAGGGCCTGACACAGACCAGGAGGTACTGCAACCTGGGAGTGTTTCACCTCCCTAATTACAGGGTGTGGGCTTTTGGGGTGGCTACGGCTATGCTGGGCAACCTTGTGCCCTACATTTACCTGGTGAGTTAGCTGTGTAATTATTTTAATTTTTATCATTTAGGACGGGATTTCATCTGAGGCGTTTTGTAGAACACGTGACATTTATAGGTCATTTCCGATTGATCTGACATATGCACGTTTAACTTGAATGCTACACTACGAACTTGGAAACATTCCCTTTTTCAATTCTGGCCTTACCTTTTGTTAATATTGATTGTTCGACAATACCTGGACAGTGATTCAGTGTATCCTATTGATGCCTCTTGTCAGATGAGTTTTGTGGAGGAGCAGTTTGTGGAGACGCCAGTGAAGGAGTGGGTCCTCCTGGTGTGTATCGGGGTGACCTCCTGCGTAGGACGCCTGCTGTTTGGCAGGGTGGGAGACCTGCTCCATGGGGCACGCAAGATCTACCTTCAGGTAAACCACATCCAAAAGAACATACACTACATGACCAAAAATAAGTATGTCGACACCTGCTTGTCAAACATCTCATTTCAAGGTCATGGGCATTAATATGGAGTTGGTCCCCCATTTGCTGCTATAACAGCTTCCACTCTTCTGGGAAGGCTTTCCTCTAGATGTTGGAACATTGCTGCTGGGACTTAATTCCATTCAGCAACAAGAGCATTAGTGAGGTCGGGCACTGATGTTGGGTAATTAAGCCTGGCTCGCAGTCGGCGTTCCAATTCACCCCAATTCATCCCAAAACCCAGAATCGTTGATCGCACTGCCAGATGGTGAAGCGTGATTCATCACTCCAGACAACGCGTTTCTACTTCTCCAGAGTCCAATGGCGTCGAGCTTTACACCACTCCAGCCGACGATTGGCATTGCGCATGGTGATCTTAGGCTTGTGTGCGGCTGCTCGGTCATGGAAACCTATTTCATGAAGCTCCCGGAGAACAGTTATTGTGCTGATGTTGCTTCCAGAGGCAGTTT
Source organism: Oncorhynchus nerka (assembly GCF_034236695.1). Classification (NCBI taxonomy): domain Eukaryota; kingdom Metazoa; phylum Chordata; class Actinopteri; order Salmoniformes; family Salmonidae; genus Oncorhynchus; species Oncorhynchus nerka. The sequence goes on from NC_088414.1 coordinate 30,320,086, forward strand.
GGAACTCGGCAGTGAGTGTTGCAACCAAAGACAGACTATTTTTTATGTGCTACGCGCGTCAGCACTCGGCGGTCCCGTTCTGTGAATTTGTGTGGCCTACCACTCGTGGCTCAGTCATTGTTGCTCCTGGACATTTCCACTTCACAATAACAGCACTTACAGTTGACTGGGGCAGCTCTAGCAGGGCAGAAATTTGACAAACTGACTTGTTGGAAAGGTGGCATCCGATGACAGTGTCACGTTCAAAAGTCACTGAGCTCTTCAGTAAGGTCATTCTACTGCCAGTGTTTGTCTATGGAGATTGCATGGATGTGTGCTCAATTTTATACAATAGCCAAATCCACTCATTTGAAGAGGTGTGCAGCACAAGCTTTTGTATATATTGTGCATATGGATTTTCATAAAGGAAGTCAAAGAAGTAGCAGGAGTGCTTCAAGTATTCCAAAAACAACCTCAGGTACTCTTGAAGGGGAATAGTAATTGAAAAGCAAAAGGAAAAGTATAACCCCAAGCAGGTGCCAAGTTGACATTCAGACACCCTGGGGAAGGCGTATGCCGATACACCTCTGTGTATTTTAATGATGACTTAGCCCACACTTTAAAGGATTTATCATTTTCAGACCTGGACTTGGATTTTTTACGCCACTCGGCACCTATTTGTGTCTATCATTTTTGCTTTTGTTTTTCAAAAACATAGGACATGTGTCAAACACAAGGCCCGGGACACATTTCTATCAGCGGGGCAATGATTTGAGTGCTCCTTATTTTGTTTTAACATGTTGAAATACATAGATTAATATTCTTATTTTTAGATAGTGTGTGGGTCTTTCATTAAAACGCTGTATACAGCATCATGTAGACATTATAAAGGGCCATATTTCTTCAAGTAAAATAATGTCCAGTTGTATGCACTTTCTTTTGTATAAACAGACATAATAGGTTATGTCTGGCCCGTGAATTCCTTGTGTTTTTTCAATATGGCATGTCCGCTGATTGAGTTTGACACTCCTTGACATAGGAAGTACCGTGACTAGATAAGACTGTACACTCTAATAGTCTGAGGTTGTGCTTAGAACTAAATGTTGAACAGGATTAGAATGAAATAGTGGTGTACAAACCTCTTTAACCCCGTCCTTGTCATCATCCTCCAGGCAGGCTCCTTCATGGTGCTTGGCATGGCGTCTATGCTGGTCCCTCTGTGTGTCAGGTTTGAGGGGCTGGTTGCAGTGTGTCTACTGCTAGGGCTGTGTGACGGCTGCGTCATCACCCTCATGGCCCCTGTGACATTTGAACTGGTGGGCCCCCAGAGAGCCTCCCAGGCCATTGGCTACCTGATGGGCCTAATGGCCCTCCCCATGACCGCCGGACCCCCCCTCGCAGGTCTCACCTCCTTTCGGACAGTAATTCAAATGGCCACTAACCCACTGTGTCATTGTCGCAGATACAAATGATTACTGTTTTGATGCAAAATGTCTGTATTATCCTGTATCCCTTGTGTAACCCTTACATATCAATTGGATATACACTGACCAAAAATATGAACACAACATGTAAAGTGGTGGTCCCATGTTTCATGAGCTGATGAGTATTTCTGTCTGTAATAAAGCCCTTTTGTGGGGAAAAACTCATTCTGATTGGTTTTGACCTGGCTCCCCAGTGTGGGCCTGGCTCCCCAGTGTCGGCTTGCCAAGTGAATGGGCCTCTGCACTCCCGGCTCACCCATGGCTGCATACCTGCCCAGTCATGTGAACTCCATAGATTAGGGCCTAATTTATTTATTTCAAATCGACTGTAACTCAGTAAAATCTTTGAAATTGTCACATGTTGCGTTTATATTTTTGTTCAGTATATATTAGTATTATCAGTACTGTATGCACATGAGCCTTATTGTAAATTGTTTAATGTTTCTGACTGTGTGAATCACCTTGAAGTGCTCCTCAATGGTGCCTCTCTGTGTGATAATGAGTTGTGTGTCTTCGCAGGGCTACTCCATGACCACTTTGGAGATTACCACATGGCCTTCTACCTGGCTGGGGTTCCTCCCATGGTCGGAGGTGTCCTACTCTTCTTTGTCCCGAATGTTCATCAATGCCTGCTGGAGGGCCAGCAAGAAACCCTCCCCAGACCCAGCCCTGACCTCCAGCTATCCCCTCCTGGCTCGGACCACCAGTCCCCTCCCATCCCTGGTCACCAGCTCGCCCCCAACCAGCCCCGACCTCCAGCTATCCCCTCCTGGCTCGGACCACCAGTCCCCTCCCATCCCTGGTCACCAGCTCCCCCAACCAGCCCCGACCTCCAGCTATCCCCCTGGCTCGGACTAACAGTCCCCTCCCATCCCTGGTCACCAGCTCCCCCAACCAGCCCTGACTAATAGTCCCCTCCCATCCCTGGTCACCAGTTCCCCCAACCAGCCCTGACTAATAGTCCCCTCCCATCCCTGGTCACCAGCTCCCCCAACCAGCCCTGACTAATAGTCCCCTCCCATCCCTGGTCACCAGCCCCCCCCAACCAGCCCTGACTAATAGTCCCCTCCCATCCCTGGTCACCAGCTCCCCCCCCCCCAACCAGCCCTGACTAATAGTCCCCTCCCATCCCTGGTCACCAGTTCCCCCCCCCAACCAGCCCTGACTAATAGTCCCCTCCCATCTCTGGTCACCAGCTCCCCCAACCAGCCCTGACTAATAGTCCCCTCCCATCTCTGGTCACCAGCTCCCCCCAACCAGCCCTGACTAATAGTCCCCTCCCATCCCTGGTCATCACCATCGCTGCCACGACTCAAGAATGTTGCCAACAGTAACCAAGTGAGAGGCCACTGCGGTGAAGACACTGACAAGTCAGAGATCCCAGAAGATGTATAATGAGTGAAGTCTTGTTCCATATGATATTCCAAGGGACATTTGTTATAAACATCATTAAATCACCAGTCTAAAGTTATTGAATTCTGAATAAGCTTTGTACTCCATGACCTATTTGCATATATGATTTTCTAACATTGTTGGCTTTGGGGCGGGGGCAGTCACTAATATTTCTGAGGTAGCCACTTCTGTGAAACAACCTCACTGAGAAAGCCGTCATACCCATAGGGAGTTGGGGGGTTCACAAAGTCAAATTGATTCATACATGATATGAAATGGATTCACACATGATATTTTAGATACTATTAACATGGACCATCAAGCTATTTTATTATATATCGTATATATCAGAAACAAATGTGTAAAAATAATTTTAGGAATCTATTAAATATGGCATTTTGCCATTATCTCAATAAAGTTTATAACACAAAGATACTATATGTCAAATCAGGTAATGCCAAATTTCAGTCTGAAGGAAATATATTCTTTGGAGTGATTGAAATGCATCAGTGTGGTCCTCTGTAGTTCACTTGATAGAGCATACATGCTTGCAATACCAGGATAGTGGGTTAAATTCCCAGGTTCACGAGTGTTAGCTTTCAGTAATTGGTGTCACAACTGCTCCTGCTACGCCCTCTGGTGTTTATCCGGTGTCTACTTGACCTGCAGTTACACTCTCTTTCTCTCCCTCTCTGTGTGATTGTGTGGTTGGAGACAGGTGTGCTGGAGTCGGAGCAGATCCGAACCAGCTTCAACTCGTTCCATAATCAAGACCTCTACAAATACTCAGTCCTGCCAGTTCCACTCTGCCAGATTGTAATCTCTGCTCAGTCAGCTCATGATTCTAGCCATTTATGATTATTCAAGATCCTGTTACTCTGCTGTGCCTGTTTCCCTGCCTGACACTGTTTATCCTCTCATTGCAGTTACCTCTCTATCTCTGTCTCCTGTTCCACATCTCACCACCCAACTACCTTACTCTGGATTTTACTCACCACCACTACCTTGGATTCCTCTCAGGACCTGTTCACCCTGTTCTACTCAGCCAACTCCAACCTCAGTCTCCACATCTCACCACCACTACCTTGAATCCCCTCGGGACCTGTTCACCCTGTTCTACTCAGCTAACTTCAACCTCAGTCTCCACATCTGGTTTTCTGCAACTCATCCGAGATTCCCCGGATCTGCACTCCATATCTCTCTGTGTAACAAATATTTTGGTTCATTCATCCCTGTTTCCTCATCTGAGTCTGCTTTTGGGTTCCCCTGTGTCCCTCCGCTTAACAATTGGTTCTCCAACCATTCAAAAGCTAGCGCCAAATTCGAAGGTGTCACGCCTTGGTCATAGTGTTTTGTGTTTTCGTTAATTATTTGGTCAGGCCAGGGTGTGACATGGGTTTATGTGTTGTGTTTCGTATTGGGGTTTTATAGGATTTGGGATTGCGATGATTAGGGGTGTGTCTAGTTAGGCTTGGCTGCCTGAGGTGGTTCTCAATCAGAGTCAGGTGATTCTTGTTGTCTCTGATGGGGAACCGTATTTAGGTAGCCTGGGTTTCACTTTGTATTTCGTGGGTGATTGTTCCTGTCTCTGTGTAGTGTTCACCAGATAGGCTGTAATTAGGTTTCACGTTCCGTTTGTTGTTTTGTTTGTTCAGTTATTTCATTCATTAAAGACATGAGTAACCACCACGCTGCATTTCGGTCCTCTCTTTATACAAATGAAGAACGCCGTTACAGAAGGAATATTTTTTTTCTAGATGCACTAAATATACACTACCCTTAAAACGTTTGGGGTCACTTAAATGTCCTTGTTTTTGAAAGGAAAGCTAATTTTATTTGGTCCATTAAAATAACATTGATTAAAAATACAGTGTAGACATTGTTAATATTGTAAATGACTTTTGTAGCTGGAAACAGCTGACTTTTTAATGGAATATATATTAAAAAATATATAATATAATCAGCAGTTCCAAAGGTGTGCCTGCAAGTGTACAGAGGCCCATTATCAGCAACCAACATTCCTGTGTTCCAATGACACGTTGTGTTAGCTAATCCAAGTTTATCATTTTAAAAGGCTAATTTATCATTAGAAAACCTTTTGCAATTCTGTTAGCACAGCTGAACTGTTCTGATTAAAGAAGCAATAAAACTGGCCTTCTTTAGATTAGTTGAGTATCTGGAGCGTCAGCATTTGTGTGTTTGATTACAGGCTCAAAATGGCCAGAAACAATTAACTTTATTCTGAAACTCGTCAGTCTATTCTTGTTCTGAGAAATGAAGGCTATGCCATGTGAGAAATTGCGAAGAAACTGAAGATCTCATACAACACAGAACAGTGCAGCTGTGTCTAACCAGAATAGATAGAGTGGGAAGCCCCAGTGCACAACTGAGCAAGAGGATAAGTACATTAGTGTCTAGTTTGAGAAACAAACACGTTACAAGTCCTCAACTGGCAGCTTCATTAAATAGCACCCGCAAAACCCCAGTCTCAATGTCAACAGTGAAGAGGCGGCTCCGGGATGCTGGCCTTGTAGATATTCCATAAAAAATCTGCCGTTTTCAGCTACAATACTCATTTACAACATGTCTACACTGTATTTCTGATCAATTTTATGTTATTTTAATGGACAAAAAAATGTGCTTTTCTTTCAAAAACAAGGACATTTCTAAGTGACCCCAAACTTTTGAACGGTAGTGTATAGGCGTATTTATTTATTTAGATCCATCACATAAACACCCAACGTTTCGATAGGTATTTTTCAAGGATGTGCTGTGCACTGTGTACTTAGATATCCTGCATGTGCTTTTCCCTGTGGATATATTTGTCCAGAATAGCACAGATTACACACGTTCCAGCAGGTATATCTCACTTGTCACCCCCAAAGACAATTCCTCCTTTGGTCGCCTCTCCTTACAGTTCTCTACTGCCAATAACTGGAACGAACTACAAAAACCTCTGAAACTGGAAACACTACCTCCCTCACTAGTTTTAAGCATCAGCTGTCAGAGCAGCTCACAGATTCCTGCACCTGTACATAGCCCATCTATAAATAGCCCAGACAACTACCTCTTCCGCTACTGTATTTATTTATTTATTTTGCTCCTTTGCACCCCAGTATTTCTACTTTACACACTCATCTACTGTCAAATCTACCATTCCAGTGTTTTACTTGCTATATTGTATTTACTTCACCACCATGGCCTATTTATTGCCTTTACCTCCCGTATCTCACCTCATTTGCTCACATTGTATATAGACGTATTTTTCTACTGTATGACTGTATGTTTGTTTTACTCCATGTGTAACTCTGTTGTTGTATGTGTTGAACTGCTTTGCTTTATCTTGGCCAGGTCGCAGTTGTAAATGAGAACTTGTTCTCAACTTGCCTACCTGGTTAAATAAAGGTGAAATTAAAAAATTAAACAATATGAATATGGGTAGATACTGTATGTTTCAATGATTCTATTGTTATGGTGTCTGCACTGGAAGATAAACATCATTGTGACATCATAACAGTAAACACATTCCATTCCATGAGGGAGGTAGTCTCTCATCCTGTTCTTATTTGCTATCAGTGTGTTTCTTTGGTTTTGAAATGCTGATGGATAATTATTAAACAATAGAGAGAGAAAGACACAGGCTATATGAGGGCATATGTGATCAGATCAAATGTAGCGACATGGATCTGTTTAAGTGGTCATTATCCCTTCACTAACACATGGATGTGACTGAAGAGCAGACAGTAGTGGACCAACAAACATCTGGACATCTGTTAGACTCACATACGCCACGCATACTGGCGCTATTCCAGGAGGCACCCTGTCCTCAAGACACCTCAGGCATGAGTACCAGTGGGAACAGGTATGCAACAGCGTCCAAATGGTTTGCTTCAGACATCTTCATCATCTTTGTGGTGGTTCTGTTACTCGTCCTCCTGGTGCTGGGAGCAGTGTGCTGCTGGTTCGTCAGACGCAATAGAACCCAGAGGGATACAGCAATGTAAGAGAGGATCAAAGTCTGGTCACATAGGGTCACAATGACGTGGAGGCATTTTTTCAAAATCGACCATATGTGAGCATGCACATAGGTTAACATAGTCTGTCTGACGTTTTGCAGGAAATTGACTGAAATAGAGATCATCTCAGCAGGTGATGGACTAGAGAGAGAAACCCAGGCCAAATTCACCCTGAAGATCAGGACTGATCACAGTCATGCCACTCAGCTGGTGGAGATGCTTGTGGGGCGTGTCCGTCGCTTGGAGGGTGCTGGCCCAAATACCCCACTGCCACCCCTTACTTCAGTCACATTACCCACTGTGGTGTCACCCACTGATAGTATGGCATCCCCTGTACCTGCACCACTTCCTGTACCCACTGAGAATATGCCCGACAACCAAAGTGTGTCCCAGCCCACACTCCGGACAACTGTGCCCATGCCTAAGACAACAAGTCCCCTTCCATACTACCTTGATGCTCCCAACAGACCACTGCCCTCTGAGTTTTGTGTCGCAGATGAGGGGGAAGGATGAAAATGAAGATGAATCTGAATCTGAATATGAGGATGAGGATGATGCTTCTGAGTACTCCAGCATCACCGATTAACCTGATTCATCTTGAGAGGGCATTCACAGACCCCAAAAAAAGCATAATCCATTATAAATTAAAGTAAAATAAAGAACTAAACTTCAAATGAATCTGAGGAATGGGGTGATACGTTGACTCTTTTGGATATTGTAATATTATTAGGAAGATGGATATAG